>NC_141046.1:60793694-60798694 GCF_041138505.1 Cibotium barometz | reverse complement strand
AATCCAAGTGTTGGGATGAGGTAAATCCAATGAATAAAAGAAAATACCCAAAAATGAGTAAATGCCCACATAAGATGAAGAGTTGACTGAGTACAAGGTTTATTAGTTAAAAACTATGAGATATTACTAAAAAAATGAGATATTTTAGAGTAATCATACAATTTTGACACCTTGGTAAGGAAAGGGGGAGCCTTCAAGGAGGAGCCTATTTCACACATGTGAATGAGTTTTTAATTCAAAAATAATAAGATATTTTTATCTCTCCTCTCTCCTGGATCAAACCAAATAAAAAAGGGAGCTAAACTGGTCCAAATCTTGTCCAAATTCAGCCAAGCTGAAACTCAAAAATTTTAGAACTTAGTTGGACTTAGTTAGTGGCCTCCTTCACCTATAAATAGACCCTCATTCTTTTGTATTCTCATCTGTGAACTAGACCATGCCAGTATTACATTAGAATAAGCATATTTTCTATTACACCCTAAAAATCCTCTACAAATTGGAGAGCTTGGAGTTTCTCTCTCTCTTCAACCTTCCTCGGAGCTTTCCTCTCAACATACTAACCAATTTATTGGTTTGGGGACTCTCCTAAGAATAGAGAAGCAAGCTAAACAACAGGTAAGATGTGACTTTATGGTTTTTTCTTTAATCTTCTAAATGTTTTTCACTTCTCAACCCCTCTCAAGCTTGAGAAGTATTCAAATGAATGATTTTTCAATACAAATGAAGCTCTCCAAAGAATTCTAATGAATTATCACAAAAAGTTTACATTTATTCTTAATTAGGATGTTTTTTAAGTATGTCTCTCTCTCCTCCAAAGAATGGTCATTCCTATGACCAATTCTCTATTCAAATGATGCTTCTCATGGAGCAATTCTTAATTCTAAAATCAAACTCTATGCTAGTCAAGCTAGAGGCTAAAAAATAGCTTTTTAATGCTTTTATGTTACATAAATTATGATAAAATTATGATTTAGATCCGTAATTTAGATTTAGATCTATTGATAGTTAATCTATCATAAATGTATTACTAAGTCTTATGCTTTTCAAAATTATTAAAAATCAACGGAGCTATGGTAAAATTTTTAGAAATTAACACATAAATCATTTTTATGCATAATGTGAAAAGAGGACTTCCTACTATATTCTAGGATTAGTCATCCTATGTTAATTGAATAATTCTCATCATATCCATGGAAAAATAAATTTTAATGTTTATGCATAAATAGTTAATTAGAGAAAAAGAGAAATTTTTAGTAATTTTATTTTTATGATAAAAGAGGAATTCCCATGATAATGGAGATCCATGTATTTCAATGGAGAAAGAGAAAATTTAGAATATTAAAATAATGGATATTTTATTTAAAATTAAAGAAGAATTTTAGATAAATCATTTTATGTATGAATAAATTTAAATGATAAAAGAGGAATTCCCATTATATTTGGAATTCAATCATTTAAATGGAAAAAGTGAAATTCTTGTCATATTTGGATTAATGGACATTTTTATTCAATTTTAAGAGATTTTTTAGTTATTTTTATGCATAAGAAAAATTTAAATGATAAAAGAGGAATTCCCATCATATTTGAAATTCAATCATTTAAATGAGAAAAGTGGAATTCTTAGTATAATGAGAAAAGTGGAATTCTTAGTATAATAGAATTAATGGATATTTTTATTCCCATCATATTTGGAATTCAATCTTTTAAATGAGAAAAGTGAAATTCTTAGTATAATGGAATTAATGGATATTTTTATTTAATTTTTAAGAGAAATTTTAGTTAAAATTATTTTATGCATGAATAAATTTAAATGATGAAAGAGGAATTCCCATCATATTTGGAATTCAATCATTTAAATGGAAAAAGAGGAATTCTTGGTATATTTGGAATATTGAATATTTTTAGTTCATTTAAAGAGAAATTTTAGATAGATTTATTTTATGATAAAAGAGGAATTCCCATGACATATGGATTGCACTCATTAAATGAGGAAAAGAAGAATTTTAAGCTTATTTAAAAAATGGATAATTGTATTTAATTAAAAGAAGAATTTTTATGATAATTAAGTAGAGAAAGATTTGAATTAAATTTTAATGACAAAAGAGGAATTTTTCACCATAATTCTACCTAGGGAATTAAGGTTGAGATATTAAATGGTAGAAAGAATATCTTTAGATATTTTATGTGGTTAAATCACTAAATTGGTATTTACCCAAAAATAGATGTTTATCTGAAGAAAATCCTTGTTAGAACTAAACCGAATGATTTTGGTTAGACTACAAGAGGGACGAACAGTAAACCTACTTGTCCATCTCTCGATCTGAATAAACTTCGTGACCAATTCCAGTTCCTAAATACAAAGAATAGACTACCTTTGAACTAAACTAGTTTTCCTTTGACCGAAATCACCAAGAATATAATTGGACAATCAATTAAATGATGGGTAGATTACCTTGATAAGAGATCAAGGATTCTCATTATGAAATTGGGAATTAAGGAAAAAGGGGCTTTGTGGAACCAATCTCAAATTGGGAAATTTACTTGCATTGGAACCTCTATTTTTCATTTAAAGGACTGTTTTACGCCAGAATGCTGGAGGAAGCATTTGGCATGTGTTTTACTAAGAGGAGGTTTGTTGCAACATCTGGCGGGGAGTCGTCGAGGGACGTCGCTCGCGGCAAAGCCTTCCGAGGTCTTGACCAGCCTCGGTATGGTTAAAATGGTGTGCTTCCGGTACGATGGGCGAGGACCAACGAAGCGGTTCCCTGAGTGAAGTGCTAGGACACCTAAGGAGGATCCTAGAGGGTTCTGACCAAGTGATGCACGGGCTCGGAGTTGCTAGGACACCCATGCGTGCATCGAGGAAGATTCGGATGGACTAAGAAGAATGACTTTTGTGGATCAAATTTTGATATTGGATCTCATTGGTTAGCCAGCTGGTCTTCAACGGAGAGTCCAGATGATCTATTTTATAACACAATGAACTCAGAATTTTGGAGGATGATGATCAGTAATATTATGAAGGATTGTTTTAAAGACAACCGAATCTGTTATAAATGGCAATTTCATATTGGGTGTGTATGTGGAATGCCTACCTTAATTTTTGCATGAAACACCAGCTAGGGGACCTGGGAACTCTTTTCCTCGGTACCCGGGCAAAACACAACCAAATCTTTATAAAGGAATCCCACCAATACAGTGGTCGGATGGTTGGCTATAACCCATGGGCCGGTTGGGGTTAGGGTGGATCGGGGGATTCCTACGAAACAATTAAGATACGATTAGTTACGTTAGTTAGATTAAGTCTTGAGAAGACCCTTGTTCTGTGGGAGGGAATCAGCGGGTTGTGCCTCGTTAAAGGAGGAAAAAAGCGGTGATTCTATGGACCAAGTGCAAGTCTCTTCTTTGATCTGACCATGTGACTTCACGTTCGGTCGGATCAGTTTAACTAGTTAAGACTTTGACTCCTTAGATTAATTCCCCCGTTAGAAGATTTTCCCATGGCGGAATCGCCCGTGCCTTCCGGGCGAGGGAAGTTTTTCCGGGCTCAGTTTCGGAGGAACCACCGGGCTAGTCTCTTGTCCGAACATCCATGGGCGAGGCCCCGAGTGTGGAGCCCTGTCCCGCGTGAGAGGCCGACGTAACTTCTGCCGCCAGCGCCCTCAGAGGGGGCACCGCGGAGGGGACAGGGGATCTCACAATATATATATATATAATATATATATAATATATATACATACATACATACATACATATGTATACATATACATACATATATGTATGTATGTATGTATGTATGTATATATATATGTGTATGTATGTATGTATGTATATGTATATATATATAGTGTGTGTGTGTGTGTGTGTGTATACACACACATACACACACATACATATATGTGTGTGTGTGTATATATGTATATGTACACACACACACACATATATGTATGTATATATATGTGCATACAAATATATAAGTGTGGGTGTGTTGTGTGTGTGTGTAAAAATACACAATAGAGCGGAAGAAAGATCAACATAATACAAAGCACTTAATTGTAGAAAGAAGTGGAGAGTAAATAATATTACTGCTTATAGATTTTGATTTCAAAACTGATGGATGTCGACTTTAGATGGAGGATGTCTTGCTTACAAATGTGCTCGAATGCAATGAAATCGATGATAAACTAAGGCTACCAAACTAGTCTATATATAGTACCCAGGGTTGGCATGGACGTAGCTCATCGGCCACATCGACCAACCCATGACTTGTGGTCCAAAAGACCAATCGACCATATCATCCAGCTCGGACTATATTGGACTATAACTATATTCCAGAGGGATGTAGCATAGGTCCCACGACTATCTGAGATCGTCTCTCAAAACGGGCCTCGCAAAATAACCAGAGAACATTGTGTCCTCGGTTTGCTATGTCAAGCACTCATCACTAATACGGTCACATATGCCCCCAAGCATGCATCCTTCTTGGTAGAGAGCCAATTCTACATAAGCCGTCTCCTAACCATGTGGCCACATTCGGCCACCATCCAATGTCTAAACTAGGAACTCCAAAATGCTCACCACAACGGCTACTCCTAAACTTGGTAGAGAGCCAATTCTACATAAGTCGTCTCCTAACCATGGTGGCCACATTTGGCCACCATCAAGTGTCTAAACTCGGATCTCCAAAGTACTCACCACAATGGCTACTCCTCATATAAGGGGCCTTACAAAATAGAGCACATCTATCATCCATAGTAAAAACATGTCACAGGACCTTATGTACTTCTTGAAGAAAATAATTAAAAACTTACAAATACATCAAAGATTAAAGCATAGACTTGAATCAAATTGATATGATATATCATAGCATAGCATAAAACAAGAGAAAATAGAACAACATCAAGACACTATTGGGTGCAATCTCCCCTCTCATGTAGCTCCACTTCCACGACATGAGTATTTTGAGAACTCTAGTCAATAAATAGCCCAAGGAGCTAATA